>NC_139349.1:143940290-143965290 GCF_055883805.1 Amblyomma maculatum | reverse complement strand
TGAGCGGTCCAGGTCGGAGGCCAACACGGAACTCAAGAAGCCAGCGAAGAAAAGCAAGCCAGGCGCCTGGGAGAAGAAGAAAGAAGAGAAGAAAAAAGACCTTGTTCAGGTGAGCTGGCCAGCATTGCCCTCCCAAAAACAGCTAGATGAGGAAAGAACAGAAATTCTAGCCGAGCTAAAAGGAATAAGAAAGGAGAACGCAATGATTAAGCAACGATTAGATCAGATGCAGAACCAAATTAACATTATACAAAACAGGTTCGACAAATCCACACCATCGGCAAATCAGACACTCCCTTTGACTGCCGAAGACGTAGGAAGAATAGTAGAGGAAAAGCTAGCACAGCTGCTCCCACACATCATTGAGCAAATCACAAAGAAAGCCATGGAACAAGTCACAGGCTATATAGAGCAAAAGTTTCAGGCGATGCAAATCGAGATGACCAAACTTATTAGGAAGCAAACAACAGCCACCACAGTAAGAGAAAGGGCTGAGAAGCCGTATCACAGGCCTGGACTGACAAGCTTGCAATCTGAGACCGATCATGACTAGACACCAGAAGGCGAAGCAAGACCGCCTAGAGATTTGGCAGTGGAATTGTAGAAGCATCCGACGCAAGAAAGAGATGTTGTCACAGCTGCTGGCCTCACAAGCGGAACCACCGGCTGTGATAGCCCTACAGGAGGTTGGCAGTTCCCCTTCAATTAGCGGGTACGAGGTCTTTGCTGCCGATGACGAGAGCTGGAAGGTGGCGACAATGGTGGAGAAGACCATTACAACAATTCGGCATGACCAATTTAAAGGGATTGAAACACCCCATATCCTTGTGGAGGTGGTCCAAAAGAGTGACAAAAAACAGGGCACTTTTATCCTAAATGTATACAGCCCCCCCCTCCCAACGAAAAATCGACTTCGACAGACTTCTCGGAGAAACATTAAACTTGGTAAGAGGAAATCAGCTAATTATATTAGGCGACTTTAATGCAAAAGACCTGGCCTGGGGATACACGCGACAGGACAAGAGAGGCCGCATTATTAGAGAGCTAATAGACAGACATGAATTAACACTGGTAACGGACCCGGGAGTGCCCACGAGAACGGGCAACAGTGTGAGCAAGGACACTACCCCGGACCTTACGATGGTCAAGAACTGTGGCGATGTTGAGTGGATAAACACGCTTAACGATCTCGGCAGTGATCACTATATAGTGAGCACGACCATCCAAACCTACAAGATCAGGCGACAGGTTGGCGCAGCCAGGATTACCAACTGGCACAAGTTCAGAGAAGCGCAGGAGGAGGACCAAGGCGAGATTGAGGATCTTGATAGCTGGTGCGGGGCGCTGCGGAAAAACAAGCAGAGATTTACCCAAGAACTGACACGCACAAATGAGACACCAGAAATAGACGCCCATCTACTCCACCTGTGGGAAGCGAGGAGGGGACTGTTAAGAAGATGGAAGAAACAGAGGCACAATCGAAAGCTTAGGATGAAAATTGTGGAGATCACAAAGAAGGCGGCGGAGTACGCTGAACAACTGACGAGAGCCAACTGGGGCAAATTCTGCGACTCTCTGCAGGGGACGCTCAGCACTTCCAAGACGTGGCGAATTCTAAAAGCCATCATGGACCCCACCAAAACCAAGCGAGAGGGGCAGAAGTCGCTGGAGCGGTTGCTACACACATTCCCAGGCACGAAGGAAGATGTGATCAAGGCCGTCCACGACAAATGCTACGGAGTAGACCTAGAGGATCCATATCCATACGCAGAAGATTACAAAGGAGACCCAAATCCGAAAATGGACGAGCCGATCACGGAGGAAGAAGTCCGGACGGCAATAGCAAGTGCCGCTCGAAACACAGCGGCTGGTGACGACAAGATCACTAATGGCATAATTCGGAACATGAGCAACAGCAATATCAAGGCACTGGCGCATTTCATGAACAAGCATTGGGAAGCAGGAACGGTGCCAGCGCAGTGGAAACACTCGGTGGTCATCATGATCCAGAAACCCGGGAAAAAATTGGCAATAGAGAATTTGCGGCCCATTTCTTTAACTTCGTGCCTGGGAAAGATTTTCGAGAGGGTTGTCAATAATAGACTGAAAAATTACTTAGAGGATAGCGCTCAGATGCCGGACACCATGTTTGGCTTCAGAGAGAAGCTATCAGCCCAGGACGTTCTCCTGCAGATTAAAGAAGAGGTCTTGACAGGTATCCCACGCTCGGCAGAACACGTAGTTTTGGCAGTGTACATGAAAGGTGCATTTGATAATGTTAGTCACAAGGCGATCTTAGATGGCCTGGCAGACACGAATTGTGGAACCAGAGTCTACGAGTACGTTAGGAGCTTTCTGAGTAACCGGACGGCCGAAATCAAGATTGGCAATATAGAAACAGAGACCTTCTCCCCGCCCAACAAAGGGACACCTCAAGGAGCAGTCATTTCGCCCACGCTGTTCAACGTGGCAATGATTGGCCTGGCCAGGCGCCTCGAGAAGGTGGAGGGCATACAGCACGCTATGTATGCTGATGATGTCACCATCTGGACGACCACAGGATCACTCGGGGAGAAGGAAGCGAAATTGCAAGAAGCAGCATCTGTCATCGAAGAATATCTAAAGCAGAGGGGCTTGGAGTGCTCATCACGGAAATCAGAACTGATCAGATTCTGGCGAGGGAAGGGCAACCGCTCTGCTCCCACAGATCAAGGCCACAAGCTCGAGATCCGGCTACAAGGGGAGACAGTGCCCGAAAAGACAACCGTGAGGATCCTGGGGATGTGGCTCCAATCGAATCAAAGGTGTCAACACACGCTTAATCTGCTCAAGACCTCGACCCAGCAGGTCGCCCGAATGATAGCACGGGTGACCAGCAAAAAGATGGGGATGAAGGAGCCCGACACACTCAAACTTGTCCGGAGCCTCGTTATTAGCAGAGTAGCGTATGCTCTACCCTACTTCAATATGACCAAAGGAGAGGAAGACAGAGCGGACGCCATCATCAAAATGGCTATCAAGACCGCACTCAAGCTCCCCAAGAACACACCGAACCACAAACTAGCAGCTCTGGGTCTGCACAATACAATACAAGAATTAGCAGAAGCCCAAATCAAGTCACAGCTAAACAGACTTCTACAAACGAGGACGGGAAGACGGGTGTTGGAAAGACTGGGATATAGCACACACCTACAGGTTTATAACAAGACAAGAGAGGTATCGCGGGAAGTCAGAAATTGGTACCGAGTTCGGCCCATACCTAGAAACATTGACCCCCGCCTACACCCGGGAAGAAGGCAGGCAAGGGCAGAGTATTATGAAAAAACATTTGGCCAACAAGACACGTCAAGGTTCACCGACGCAGCCTTATACGAAACCAACGCAAAGAGGGCGATAGCCACGGTCACAGACTGCGAAGGCCGGGAGGTAGTTAGCGCCTCGATCCAAAACTGTACAGTCACGGAGGCAGAAGAAGTGGCTATCGCACTGGCCATTAGGCAAGGAAGAGAAACGGGAGAGAGTCTGACGATACTGTCCGACTCTCAATCCGCATGCAGAAATTTTCAACGGGGTAAATTATCTAAGGTAGCGCACCAAATCCTTTCTTCCACAAGCGAGCCAACAAAACAATGCACTCAAACACTAGTGTGGATTCCGGGGCATGCAGGGGTCACGGGGAATTTGTACGCAGACAGGGTAGCACGAGGACATGCAACCTACCGTGCGCCCAACAGTCTCGGGACAGAGGACCTGATTCCGCTTGACCCTGACTACACCACAATACTACAACACTATAGAGGCTTGCGGAAAGTATATCCGGAGCCGCATAAAAAGCTCAGCAACGAGGAGGCCATAGATCTGAGGCGGCTACAGACGGGCACCTTCATTAATTTACACATATTACACATGATGCATCCCACGACATTCAGAGACGAGTGCCCGTGGTGCGGGAAGACCCCTACCCTGTACCACATAACATGGGAATGCAGCTCACATCAACTACAAAAAATTGAAAACCCAAATGAAAGACAGTGGGAGGCTTTGCTGGCCAGCTCTGACCCGGAGGCTCAGCTCTACCTGGTCACAAGAGCTCGCAAACTGGCGAAAGCCAGTGGTGCCCTGGACTGGGGGCGCCAACCGCTCGTCAGCCTCGGTTGAAGAGGCGAAGAAAAAGATCCCCGAGCAGTTAATAAAGTTCACTCACTCACTCACTCAAATCGCGCTCGACTGTACCAGCAGTATCACCGAAAGTGGGTAAACTCCCGTACAAGGTTTCCTACTGACAATGATGATCCTTATAGAAGAACACCTGGCCAGAATGAGTACAGAGCAACACCTAGCCGACAGCGGGACAGAACGGCACGGAACCAAACCGAATCACCGGCCTCTAACCGCAGCCTGACCCCACAATCTTGGCGCCTGCGACGCTCCCCTTCACCCCGACGACGGTCACCACCTCCGGGAAACTAGTCAGTACGAGCGATGGAGGTGAGGTCGCAAATGATTCAAGCTTACCTATGCATCTGCCCGTTTCGATGTTCAAGAACCGAATTGAAGTGATTGTGGACGGCGTGCGTGCTATGGCATTGGTGGACACAGGTACAACCATTTCTATTATAAGCCTCGCTTTTAAAAAGTGCCTTGATCGTAAAATTGTTCGGTTGGGATTGTACGGCGACATTGTGTGATGTTGGTGGCGAACCGCTTAACCCACTTGGAGTCTGTTCCGTGAACCTTGTAATCGCCGGCCACATATTCCGAACCAAATTCGCGGTACTTGCTCGACCAACGCATGACGTCATTCTTGGTCTCAATTTTCTGGAACAATGTGGGGCCACTCTCGACTTTCGCAACGGAGACACTTCTGTGAGTACTCGTATTGAATCTGCTTTGTGTGAAAATTCACCGACCAATCCTAGCACGCTTTCGGCTTCAGATGACATAATCATTCCTGCAATGTCAGCAGACTTTATACAAGGGGTTAGTTCGAGTTGTGCCAGTGATGCGTTCGATACTGTAGTTGATCCACTCACTCTCAACTGCGCGAACAAAAGTGTGTTGATTCCCAGTTGCATGATCTTTGTCAGGAAGGGTCATTCTTCTTTGTGGACGACTAACCGCTCTAATGAACCTGTTGTATTAGCACGTGGCCTAAAACTTGCCAACTATGACGCCGACGCTGTTGTATCGGTGCCAGTGCTCAGCACAGACAATTCCCAGCCTACCGCATGCTCAGAAGTAGATAAGACAAAATTTATTGACATGGTTAATAAGTTCCTGCCAACACGTGACCGTCACTGTTTAGTGGAAGTTTCTACTGCTTTCGATTTCTCTCTGGACTAGCCACAACGCATTCCCATTTACCGTACTCAGCACAGAGTCAATACTGGGACTGCTGATCTAATCAGTCAGAAGCCTTATCGTGTATCCCCATCAGAGCGCCAGACGATCGAAGAACATGTGAATGATATGCTGCACAAGGCCATCATTCAGGAATCGTCTAGTCCGTGGGCTGCCCCTGTGATACAATTCAAAAAGAAAGATGGGACATGTCGATTTTGTGTTGATTATCGACGGCTGAATACTGCTACCAAAAAGGACGTGAAGGCGCCGTGAAGAGACGTAGCTACGGTCTCCTCATAAAACAATCAGCCTGCCATGACTTTTGAATTCACGTTACCCCTATGCCGCGGGTAGCAGCTGCCAACTCGGGTCGCTCCTTTCACAGGGTGGTATCAGAATCAGCCTACCAGAACCGTTTCAATTCTCGTTAGCCCTACGACACGCAGGCACGTCCATACGGCTTGGTTGAAGCGTGACTTTATATGTGGGCTGGTAGCTTACGCTCTCTCGTCATACCCTTAAAGGATGAGCTTAAGTGTCCCCAATAATATAGCACTTTACACCGATAGGACGTGATAGGGAAATAATGTAGCAGGAAAAAGAAGCTTCCGCCGTTGCTTTCGCAATTCAACTAGGGTTACCCAAAGCTACACTACTACTAAGTTTTGATGCAACAAGCTTCCGGAAAGCTGCGACCTCATTCTGTGCTCGTGAAGGTCTACTATACAGGAAGAACTACTCGTCAATGGGTGCAAGGTTTCTTCTGGTAGTTCCTGCAAGTCTTCGGTGTCAGGTTCTTCGGGCAATGCACGATGATTGAACGGCTGGACACTAGGTTTTGCAAGAACGTTTTACAGGACTAAGCAACGTTTTTATTGGCCGAAGATGCGTCAAACGGCTCAACATTAGGTGGCCAGCTGCCTGCAGTACCAGCGTTTCAAGCGCCCAACCTGCTCTCCTCCGGGTCATCTGCTGCCTCTCCACCACGAACCACATTGGAACAGGTATGTATTGACCTTTTAGGACCGTTTCCCGTTCCACCAAAAAATGCCGCTGGGTCATTGTCTGCGTAGACTACATTACACTGTACTGTGAACCTGCTGCCATACCGTCAACCACTGATATCTCGGCCTTTCAACTACAGGTCATCATTCCTCGACATGAGCCTCCTCGTGTGTTAATAAGTAACCATGGGCGACAGTTTACGGCAGAAGTCGTAGAACTTCGTCTCTGCTCATGCCATTTTTGCCATTAACCTTCCTACAAACCAGTAACAAACGGTCTTACCGAACGCAAAACTCGTACTCATAGCCTTCCTCCCTTCCCTTACGGCGCGATTGAGTTGTCCACAGAAAACAAGTGAGACGGTTACCGCGCCTTTTCCCTTCCTATAAATCAATCAGGTTTAGTAATATGCGCGCAATATATGTCGACTCACGCCACAAAAAGTGGGATTAAGTCCTCCCGTTTATAACATACGCATTTAACACTGCTGGGTACAAAAAGACAGGCTACAGTCCCTTTTTTCTTCTTTACGCTCGACTTCCACAAAGTGCTCTGGACATGTTCTTACCTTTTTTACTCCCTGCTGAAACTCCACTAGCGCATACTCTTTCTTTGGCTGAAGAAGCTCGTCGACTCGCCAGACTTCGCAGTCTAGCCTCTCAAGACCGCTACGAAAAACGTTACCACAAGCGTCACCAAGACGTTAATTATTCCCCTATATACTTGGTGTGGCTTTGGACCCCATTGCATTAGCGAAAAGTTCCCCAGAAACTGTTGCATCAGTTTACTGGAACGCCTCAGTGCACTCAACTTTGTCGTCTCTCGCCTGACTACCCAATGTCGCTGTTTTCGGAAGACTCATGTAGTTCACGTGGCCCGCATGAAACACTACTATCAGCGTGACAAACCTTGACTCGCCCAGTGGGCATCGTCTACGAAAATGGCAGTGTCGCGCACTGTCACGTAGTTCCCACGGTCCTGTATTGGAGGAGGAAGAGGGGAGGCAGAAGAGGAAGAGGAAGCTGAGTTTGTCCGCTGTGGACATCCAGTCCTAAACCTGTAAATGAACCTCGTAACAAATATATATATATATATATATATATATATATATATAGAGAGAGAGAGAGAGAGAAGTGTACGCTTCATTGAAAGAAACATTTGTTGGACATCGACGTTTCGACCAGAAGCTGGCCTTCATCAGGAGTGCGAATGCAAGCGATGCGGGTAGGTTCTATATGCGGAGAGTAGAACCTTCGCACATAGAACCTACCGGCATCGCTTGCTCGTGTAGATGTCTGGGTGAAGGACGTGTAGCCCTGCCGGGGCGAGGAGTGACCTGGTCTGTATTCGCCTCCTCCCGACTGAGTGCCGGGTGAAGAGGTGGCACTGTTGGTTGAACTATGCGATAATACTTAATACTTAGCAATTTCCTCGCAACTGGTAATTCTATCCTTGGTTTCAAACTCACTCGGAACGGGCACTCTCTGGGGCGCGCCCACTCGCCCCTTGGCAAAATTGCGCACGGCATTTCTCGAGTCGCTGAGCACGGTGCGACACTCGGCCTCGGAGATCGCCAGAGCAATGGCAACCTGCTCGGCGTCTGTGGCGTCCGTGCACCGCATGCTCGCTGCCGCTGTCTTGGTGCAGGTATCCGCCGCAACGGTCACTGCCACGAATCCTTCTCTCTTGTATTCCGCTGCGTCCGCGTACCGGGCGTGCGGGTCTAGGGCGTGTTGCTTGAGGAGAACTTTGGCCCGCGTCTTCCGCCGTTCTTGGTTGTACTCAGTGCGCACGTCCTTCGGGATGGGTCCACATGCGTGTGAGCCCAGGACTCCTGGCCGATCTCGCTCGCTTGCCAACTGGGAGCTCGGGGGTTGTAACCCAGGGACGTAAGTATAGTGCGGCCTGTCTTGGTGGTAGAGAGGCGCTTCACTTGCGCAGTGAGCTGCGCTTTGGCTATTTCTTTAGGGTGTTATGGACGCCTAGCTACAGGAGCCCGAGGGGAGAAAACCGCCGACCTAGCCCTCAAGAAACGAGCACGCCCCTCATCACGACATCACAAGGACTTGACCCAACTGGAAACTCAGCTCGAAGCCAAACTTGAAGCGCTCGCAAACACCCACGCCAGCACGGCTGCCGTCACCGACCAATGACTGGCGCGGCCGGAGGAGCTAATCACCACGTCTTACCGCACCATACAGTAGCGTTTCCACTTCATTGAACAGACCCTCAAGCCTGCAGTATGCAGCCCCATTTTCGCTGTGCATTTCGCCAACCACCCGTATCTCAAGAAACAGACGCAAGTCCCAACACAGTTACAGTCATGTCCTAGCCCCAAACCACAATAGAATCGCTACCGGGCCGTACGGTTTCGCAGTGGAACTGCCACAGTTACAACAAGAGAGCAGTGCTGCAATAATACATCAACACGGTAACCAAGAAACCCGACATCATTCTGCTGCAAGAAACAAAAACAAAAAATTTGTTGTGGTTTAACTCTGCTTAACCTTTGTTGAATTGCGATAGCAATGGCGGAAGCTTCTTTTGCCTGCTACGTTATTCCCCTATCACGCCCTATCAATGTAAGGGGCTACATTATTGGGGACACTTAAGCTCAGCTTTTAGGATTATGACGCGAAAGCGTAAGCTACCTGCCCACATATAAATGAAAAGGGTTCAACGATGCTGAGCCTAATGTGGAGCGAAAGCCTTAGCTGCCGGTGACGGAGCGTTCTTCTTATTTTTATTTTTCTTATTCTTCTTGCGTCTGTTCAAGGTCAAACATGGCCTCCGCCGGGACTACGCGACGACTCGAAACCTGGCCCAGTATTACTATCGCAATAAAGTATATAGTAGAGAAGCCTTGAAAACCCTTCTGTGGAGTGAGGACCCAACTCTGCAGAAGCGAGCCTGGCGGAAGAGGCAGCGAGGAGACAAGATCTCATTGCCTCCCTCTAATCGCGGAAGTCCCGGCGCCCACCCCTGGGCCTGCGTGCCGATGGCGGGGAGTAGGGGGCCTCCACTCTGGTGGAAATAAGTTGTTCACACACACGCTCCTTTCATTTGGCGCTTCCTCGAACGCCGCATCACATAGCATACAGATGCAGACCCAGTACAGCATAGGGCAGTTCCTGGCCCTACGGGGCTGGAATGGTGGGTTGGCGCCGCTTGCGGTGGGGGCTAGCCAGCCACCGAGTTTTTATCTGTTGTGGGCCGTCATTGCACCCGCCACCGCTTAGGTGGTGGATGACGGCTGTTGAGGCGCACGTCTTTCTCTCCCTCTTCTTTTTCTTTTTTCTCTACTTTTCTGTCTGCACGAGGCAGCGAAGCTACAGAGCCAGTAGCAGATCCGTGCATTTTCTTTTCCTTCTTCCTACAGCAACAACAACAGTATTGCATACAGCAGGCACCAGCGGCGTTTCAAATTGGCTTACAGGAAAGAAAATGCGCAGTATATATCAAGATTCTCCGCGGACACATTAACCGAGCCTTAAGGAAAAGGACGAAGACAGGAGTGAAAAGAGAGATGTGCCCTACGGGAGTGCTTCGGACACGCGAGCGATGACTCCAACTTTCAAGCTCTGTATTCTCCCGACCACCATATCCTAGGTGCACGATGACTCGGAAAATCATCCTCGGTGGTAGTAGTGTTTGCTGGACACCGAGTAGCGTTCACCGTCAACTACGGCTGGTCCGAGCGCTGTTGCTGCGTCTACCGCAAGACCAGGCCAGCATGCCTCAACTGCAGCACGCCAGGGCACAAAATTGACGTCTGCCCTCAACCCTGAAAAACACTATGCCGACTGTGCGGTAGCCAGTTCACCGAGAGAACACACGATGTAAGCCCATGTGCGCTCTATGCAAGGGTCCCCACAAGACCTATTCCAAAGACAGCGGAGAGAAGTTTTACTCTCACAAACCCAAACTCGCAACTTCAACCACCACAGCACACTTAGAGGACCACAGCCAAGACCCAGAAGACCACAACCAATCTCCGCAAAGGAAGCCACGGACAAAGGTGCAGACACCGGGAAGGAGATGCACCCGCTCCGGCTCCTCAAACAAAATGCGATTCAACTCGAGGTCACGAGACGTAGCGGGGGACCGATAACGCCAGGAAGAGCAACGGCAGCACTACGGGAGCACCAAAAACAAGACATTCTCGGGCCAGCCTCCCGATTCCAGAGAACAATCCCAGCTGCCCATCACCCGAGCTACGGACACAAAGATGAGCTGAGCAGAATAGCCTCCTCTCTCCACTTCCTCACCTCCTTCACTGAAAGACATTATAGAGTCACTCAGACAGGAGAACAAACAACTACAAGCAATGGTGACTACACGCACCGCACACCTCAATGTCATATAGCACAACATGCACACAAGCATAAGCCCGAACCCACAACCCAATTCCAGAGTTCAAAAAGTACCCGCAACTCAGCCCGTCCTGAGGGAGATATATCAGCAAATAATTCAGGAGCTCAGATCCTTCAGAGAAGAATTCAAAACCTACCAACAGTATGTAGAACATCAAACTGCTGAAACACGCGAAAGCCCACCAAACACTACATGGAAACCGCAATTGCAGCCATCTGACGAATTGCCTGCAAAAAGCCACAAATCTCGATTCACTAGACCTGTGATCTCGGACTGTCCATCAGACAGTGAGCAAACACGTCATCCGATTCAAGAGTAACGCTTTGATAGTGGGGTTGCCGGAGATTTAAGCGGAAACAAGCAGCCCTTAACATGTACATCACGCAAGCAAAAGAGCCCCCGGCAGTGTGCCTGCATGCTGCAAGAACCACTTGCAACAGGGTTGAAGCTGATAAGTTACAAAGCGCACCAGCATGACCAATTCTCTACCGTACCAGTTCATGAATCATACACAGCCGCATTGCACGAGCAGATAATCTAGGACGTATCACATTGCTACATTACCCTCCTGCCGCTACGAAGAGGGGATGGATGGATGGATGGATGGATGGATGGATGGATGGATGGATGGATGGATGGATGGATGGATGGATGGATGGATGGATGGATGGATGGATGGATGGATGGATGGATGGATGGATGGATGGACGGACGGACGGACGGACGGACGGACGGACGGACGGACGGACGGACGGACGGACGGACGGACGGACGGATGGATGGACGGATGGACGGATGGACGGACTAACTAAACTTTTATGTCCAACAGAGAAGGTGATCTACTCGACCCCCGACACGCAGGTCAGGGGGCGGATTCCGCCGCCTCAGATGCAGGCTGGGCGGTCTTGGGTCCCAGCAGCCTCTTCAGCCAGTTGGACGAGTAGGAGCTGAGAAGGCATACACATATTAAACGTCTACAGCCCACCTAAAGACCAACACCCTAGGCTAGGCTATCGTTAAAAGGTTGCTGGCACTGGCGGGCAAAGCTCCGTGCGTGATTGGGGGGGGGGGGAGGACTTCAACACCCCGCACCCATTGTGGGGATACCCGAAGGCCACACCCAAGGGGCAAAAATTGACCGAAATAATTACCCAAGAGAGACTCACGCACCTAACAGACCCTTCGTTCCCAACCAGATTGGGCAACAACGTCTCCCAAGATACCTGCCCAGACTTCGTGCTTGTAAAAAACGAAGCTAATCCACATTGGAGTAATGCGGACCAGCACCTGGGTAGCGACCACTATATCTTCGCCACCAGCCTGACTACCGGCAGATACAAAATGAACAGAACTGCGCGACTCACGGACTGGGACAAATGGAGGGAATCCCGCCCCCTTCGAGCAGTCCCATCGTCATCATAGATGACTGGACTGGGGACATCAGGAACAGCTTAACTAAATTCACAAAAAGGTCCAAACAACCGAAGACTGTCCAGCAGTCGACCCACATCTCCTCATCTGTGGGAGGCGCGGCGCTCTCTCCTAAGAGATAGAGAAAACAGCGACATAATCGCAAGTTATGGCTCCGTATGGAGAAGATCAACACCCAAGCTGGAATCTCCTTGCCGGACAGAACTGAAATTCACTCTGCGACTGTATCCAAGGCAATCTCTGAGTGTCTAAAACGTGGCACTTTATTAAGATCACTCATCAACCCTAGCAAAACCAAATCCGAAACTTGTGATCGCATGAACATGATAATTCACTCCACACCGTGCACCAACGAGGAAATACTAAATCAGTTGTAGGACAGTTACTTATGCGTAAGCCCACATATACCCCATCTCGAGTATACTGGCCTGTCCAATGAGGTCCTTCATGCATCAGTCATGGAGGCAGAGGTCAGGGCCGAACTCTCCGCAGGGCCAACAAGGTGACGGCTCAGCTTCTATACAATCTCCCCGACGACCAGATTACATTAGTCCAATATTTCAACTAGAAGCACTGGGATACAGGACAGCTGCCATCATCCTGGAAGATGGCTGACATACGTTTTATAGCAAAACCCAACAAACTGTTGCTGTTAGACAACATTCGCCCTATTTCCCTAACGCCATGCTTGGGAAAACTCTTCGAAAGGGTCATCACCACCCGGCTTACCCGATACTTGGAGGGCAACAACCTGCTACCGCCAATGCAGTTTGGATTCCGGCCGCATCTGTCAACGCAAGACGTTCTGCTATACCTATACAAAGACCTTCTCGAGAAACATCCAAAAACCCAAACCAGGACCATTTTGGCACTTGATTTAAAAGGTGCATTTGACAGCAATTTCCACTCCAGCATTCAGCGCCGCCTAGCAGATGTCAACTGCGGTCCCAAGACCTACAACTACATCATAGATTTCCTTACATCGAGACAGGTCATCCTCAATCTGGGATCCTTCCGATCTGAGCCCACCACACTTGGCCCGCGAGGAACCCCGCAGGGGGTGGTCCTTTCACTCCTGCTATTCAACCTGGTGATGAAGGATCTACCATCCCAGCTTCAGAAAATCGAAGGCATACAACACGTCATCTACGCAGGTGGCATTACGATCTGGTGCCGCACTCGGAACGACGCAGAGGTGGAACAACGTCTCCAGGCTGCAGCCGACGTGGTCCATCAGTACGCAAAAACTCTAGGTCTACAATTCGCCCCAGAAAAATCGGAACAGCTCATACTCAATAACCCGAGACAACATCTAGCCCAAAAATTTAAATCAGCATCGATCGACACAAAATCCCCAAGCCATCCGAAATTAAAATCCTTGGTCCATACATACCACAAGGCCGTCAAAACACCACGACCGTCAAAAAAACTCGCAACAACAACGCAGCAGATAACTAGAATGCTCAGCCGCATTGGCAACAAGCACCACAGCACAAAAGAAAGGGACGCAATTCGCCTTGTACAAGCTTTTGTTGTCTCACGAATAATGTACGGGACTGCCTAACTTCGTCTCACCTCGTCAGAAATCGCAAAACTAGAGTCGCTGATACGGGCGGCCTATAAAATGGCACTGGGCCTGCCGAAGGCTACATCAACATCACGCATCATGTCTCTCGGCCTCCACAACACACTCCAAGAAATCTGGGAGGCGCAAAGACTGTCACAGCTCAACCACCTAGCCATAACTCGAAAACGTCAAACCCTTCTGAAAAAGATACACGTCAACATACCTACCCTACACACACATACCCTACACAAGACGGAACTTCCTCTATTCATCAGCAAGAACATCTATGTTCATCATATAACCAAAAGCATGCATCCGACACTTCACGCGGAGCAAAGAAACGCTAGAGCCGAAAGCCTTCGCAAGAAATGGGATGGCCACCCGGACACGTTCGACGTGGATGCAGCCGGTCCAATCCAAGGGCGGATGACCATCACCATAAGGAATCCCGAGGGCAAATTAATTAACTGTTCATTAGCCCGCACGTCCAACCCTACTCACGCAGAGGAGGCAGCCATTACGCTTGCGTTAGCTATCTACCCAAACGCTATTGTACTCGACTCCTAAAACTCGTGCTGGAATATTACCAGCGGAATAATCCATCAGTCATGTTTGACACTGTTAGCAAAACATCCTCCTAATCAGGCCTCAATCATATGGTTTCCGGGACACACGTAACACACGGGAGAGAATGACGCCGCCCACCGGCACGCCCGAGCTCTCTTACACCGGAATTCCCCCTTAGTTGGCGAGGAAGAAGATCATATTACACAGTCCATAATTACCTTTGCTGAACACTTGCAGGCCTACAGGCAGGCTAGACAGACATACCCCACACCTCACAAAACTCTAGACAAGGCGGAAGAACACACCCTCCACCGGCTACAGACACTCTCGTTACACCATTTAAACTCCACCAATGGTACCCCTCACTTTACACACCAGAGTGCCCACACTGTCGAAAAATAGCAACGGCTTTTCACATGGTGTGGGCATGCCCTTTATCGATAAACTTCTTAATCCCAATTTGGAGCAGTGGGAGGCCATTTTGCAAAGCGAGGACACTGACCAACAACGAGGACTGGTTAGCAGGGGCCACGCTGCGGCGCAGGCCACTGGGCTGCCGGAATAGGCGGACTACCCACAACTCGAGAATTCCCATGCACTCAATAAAGTTTTCAATCAATCAATCAATTACATGATAGCCGGAAGCCCCTTGACCCGGCCCTCTAACATCGCGCATGGTGTCTAGCGTGCAATTAAAGTCGTCCACAAGGTCGTACGCCACGTCTTTGAACAAGTGCGGCCCGATCGACCGAAAGAAGTGGTTGGTCAAGGCGTGCGTAACCAGCGCATAGCTATTAACAAATCTGGTCCTTCGACCATCGAGAAAAATGTCTAGCACCGCCATCCACCCCAAAGGTGCAATGCGCGCTGGTTCTGAAGGCTGGATTGAGAAAGAACACCCCACACCCCAGCTGCTTGAGTCCGTCAGGCAAAAGAATGCATCTGCATTGAACCAAGTGCGAAAGGAGATACATCTGCAGGAAGCCTAAAATTGCACTCTTACAGAAACAGAACATCAATATGGTGTAAATGAGCAAGACAGAGAACTTCCCGTTGCTCATCGGGGTTGCGAAAACCTTGTACATTAAAAGAACAAAAACGAAATTTAGCCATGATAAAGAAATCGACGGTAAACTATACAGCTAACTGAACCAAACGAGTGACAAAAACAGTGAAGTGATGGACTCACGACAACATGCAGTGAGCATAGTTAATGTGTGCGGTGATGCGGTGGTGTCATGGCAGCGCAAGGAGAATCCTCTATCCATGGGAAGTTCGGTCTGGCGGCCCCGCGTCAGTAGGACGACCATGCCAACCAGTGCCAAAGGCTGGGCTGCGAAGCGGTCCAGTCGATGCTCACGGTTGTGGAAAAAACGCAGTGACACGCGCACCAACACAGTCCGAACCTGTACACCGTCCATCGTTCGTCCCCTGCCCTGACGAGGTAGTCGTTGTTGTGGCTGTAGGAAGAAGGAAAAGAAAATGCACGGGCCTGCTACTGGCTCTGTAGCTGAGCCACCTGATTGATTGATTTATAGGAAAGGAAACGCGCGGTAACTGTCTCACTTGTTTCCTGTGGACACCTCAACCGCACCGTAAGGGAAGGAATGAAGGAAGGTGGCAATTAAAGTGGAAAGAGAGAAAGAGGAGCCGTAGTGAAGGGCTACGGAGTAATTTCGACCACCTGGGGATCTTTAACGTGCGCTGACATCGCACAGCACACGGACACCTCTTCGTTAGCTGAGCCACCTCCGCTGTCTCATGCGGACAAAATAGAGAAAGGAGAGAGGAAAGAAAAAGAATATGGATAGAAATAGCGCGCCGCAATAGCCGTCATCCACCACCTAATCGGTGTCGGGTGCAATGACGGCCTACAACAGATAAAAATGCAGTGGCTGGCTAGCACCCGCCGCAAGCGGCTTTGACCTACCGTCCCGGCCCCGTAGGGCCAGAACAGCCATCCTTCAACCCTGACCAGGTAGACGCGCCGAGGCAGTGATACTGATCCGCCACTGGCGTCTCGAAGGAGACGCTGGGACCACCAATGCCCGGAGAATAATGACGGGGCCCGCTACGGCCCATTCGCATTGTTAGGGGCGCCATGGTGGCTACTCACGAGGAGCTGTTATGTTAATTCCAACCTCTGCCCTGTTCTCCCTTCCTTGCCTTCTTCTAGGTAGCCGAATTTGCTGCCTCGCAACTCCACGTGGCGATTGTTGCCGCTTTGAATCGTCTTCAAAAGCTTTCGTCATGAGAGCCTTGCACGCGCTGGAGCCTGATCGTAGCAAAGCTCGAGCGCTGGTTGCAACGCGCATGCTGCTGGGAGAGACCCGGTTAACAGCTGTGATGAGCAGTTGCTGTCGTCAGGCTCTTCCTGGTCCTTCACTGGTGCGTGCAGCACCATATCTGCGGCGATGGACTCCTCCGCCATCGGGGGTTACTCAGGCGGCATTCCCTGTTCCGCAGTGGGGCCCGTGTCGAACAGGGGATGCGTCGAGAGAGGGCACCTCGGGGAGCAGGGACCCGTCCGGTGTCTTTTAACGAACTTGACTCATGGTCCTCTGGGATGCTGGTTTCACAGGCTCCCTGGTCCTCCGGATGGTGGTTCAGGCGCTGTCGTACTCCCAACAAAAAAATTATTTGATCTCAATGGTACAGCAATGCACACTTTTCGACATATATACATAAAGAGAATTTATTGGGTACATACATATATGGACAAACGCACATTACTCACAAACCAAAGCACTCTACAAAACACTATAGGTTACATAACATAATCAACTAAAGAAAACATGATTCCCCAGAAAGGGGAAAACAGTAAAACGGGGAGGGTTCTAATGAAGGACGACAGGCATCTCAAGTCTGCTACCCCGTACAACATAGAAGCGCGTGTGCCAGCGTCACAGAAACCGCGTCTCGCAGTCCGTTTCTAACTGTCCAGACAGATACATCTAGATGACGAGGCGCGCAGCCTCTGCAAGGCTGGTTACATTGCTCGGGCGGGAGTGCAGCGCGCCTCAGCGAGGCACCTGCGACGCCACAACACAAACAGAACCACAGTGAACACAAGGTGTTTAAAAGGGTTGCGCCGGCGCCTGACGCTGGGGTTCATGCGGACGTAAACATCCTATATGCGAACCGCCGCATTATTTTCGCAACTACACACTCGAACAAATTTTGGAGGACGCTTAAGCTTCGCCTTTAATGATGGAACGCGATAGCACAAGAGACACCGTAGTGCGCCCAGCACTGGTAGACGCAACCGCTTTCATTACACGTCTCTCAGGAGCGAGCTCATGTTCCGACGCTTCATGCCGTAGCGGTGACGTCATCGCTTCCCCTAGCGGCCTCTGCGAGAGAACCTTTCGGCTCCAGTTGGCGCATATAAGCGTTCCTTCGCTCACAGTGCGGCTGAGGCGTGCACTGAGAAGGGAGGCTCTGTTTCGAATTCCTTCATACAGCAACTTGCTCTACTCATTTTTATTTATTAATCCTTCCGGGACGTAGATGCGCTGCCAGCCACCTTGCCGAAACGCGCGGGCCTCAAGTTTGTGGGGGCCTGCGCCACATATCTGTAAGGCCTGTGGCGCGCCGCGCATTCGAAGGCCGCGGTTCCCAATGCTCCCTGCGCGGTGCCTGTTTCCCTCTCCCCGCTCGTTCGGGGATAACCGGTCCCGCGCGAGGGGGCTATAAAGGAAGGCACGCGCCACCGTCTCGCTCTCTCTTCGCTCCTGGCGCTTCTCCACGGAAGACGACCCGCAGGCTGCAGCCCCCCGGACGACGACCCCGCACCGCCTTCGACGACCCCTGTGAGATTAAAGATGTTTGTTACACGGCCCGCTGTGTATTTGTCGTGCGCATCCATCGGGCAGAGAAATCGCCCACAAGTAGCAGTCGTAGTTCGTCGGCAACATCGTTGCCCATCCGGGCCGGCGCGATGATCTCGGAGGCCATGCGCTGTCTGTCTTATTCCGTGCGCCACACGCATAATGGTGCTACGTGCACGCCAAGCGAAGAGGAAGTACAGCGGAAAATAATTTGCCACTCGCTTAACTGCGTGTTCTGTAATTCTGTAATTTACATGCTCATAATTATTGTTATACGCCGCAATGTACTTCTCTACGGGACATTTTTGAGACAACACCGCAATCAATAGACGCGCCTTTGTCCATTTCAAACCATCTAGCTGGCGTGGTGGAGAGGTTAGCATGCTCACGTCTCGCGCCCCGAAGGCCCACATTCGATTGCGCAGGTCGGCGCGGTTTTTCCTACTTGTTTCTATTTATTAATGCTTCTGGTATTTTTCGCTCACGGCCAACGCCGGACGACGCCGGACGATGACCGCCGGCGACGACACCGACGTTTCTGCGACACGGGGCCCTTAACGCTACCGCGTTAAAAACGTGCGCGAGGCTCTCGGGAGCCCCATAGTTGGCACACTGGTCGATGGGTACAGTACCCCATCTGGCAAGGCGCTGTCTCGCGGGGAGGACGCCCCAGCGCCTAAGCCAGTCAAAATCTCGCACTTCCTTTGGCAGCCGACAAGCTGCCCACGCTCGCCATTTGGGTACAACGGTCTCTCGTTGCTCATCAACTGAAAGCCTGCGAACGGCTACTAATTCGGTGATGCATACGGCTGGTAGGTCGCCTACATTAACATCTGACAGGTCTGCATCGAGAGTCGACTTTATCTCGGCAACCTAGCGGTAAAACGGCAGAGGTCCGCCTGTGGACCGAGGTATTGTTAGGATGTAAGCACACGACGCGCCGTGCTCATCCAGTACAGGATGAGCGAGCGACCAGGGTAAGACTCGTCAGCTAATAGACTCTCCACCAGCCTTAACGCGAGTACTCGAGCCACTGTCGGGATGCACGGCAGGCCAAGGCCTCCCCTGCTCCTCAGAAGGTATAGGATGTGACGGGTGACTAGCGCTGTCCTGCCATCCCAAACAAAAATCCGTATAAAGGACGCGAGTCTGTTCACCGCATGGCACGGGATATTCGCGATACGCGCCACATAAAGTGTGAAAGCACACGCTCGTGTCTTGAGGACACTAACTTTAGCATTGAGCGTGAGGTTGAAACGCGCTGTGTCAGAAAGGACGTGGTTGGCTCGCGAGAGAACTACATCCCATGTCCGGGGGGAGACCCCGCTTGGCTCAAACAGCACGCCAAGTACACGTACTGCGTCGAGAAACAGTACGGCGGCGGCTAAAGGGCTCCTGAACTGACCGAAGCGGTGAGCGTTACTTTTCTCCGGGTTGAGCTGCGCTCCAGATACAGCTGCGTATTCTGAAAAGATGTTCAAAAAAACAATAAAGCTGTCATTGTCACGTACGAAGAGTGAAATGTCATCCACGTATGCAGATTCAACGACAGTATCCTGTCCTACTGATAGAAAACTTCGAATGCGCCTGTCCGCGGTGACCCTACGCAGCAGCGGGTCGAGCGAAAGTATGAAGAGTACCGGCGAGAGCGGGCACCCCTGACGCACTCCCCACGTAATCGGAAAGCTGCCCGGCAATTTGGCCATTCTGTACTAATTCACTGCTAAGATCTGTGTAAGGGCCGCGTAGGAACTGAACGAATTCGTCTGGGAAACCAAATCAGCGGAGCACGGCGAACAAGTAACCATGTTCTACGCAGTCGAAGGCGTTTGCCTAGTCCAAGGAAACAAAAGCTCCAGTGATCCGTTTGGCACAGGCGTATTCGAAGACGTCTCTCGTCAGTGTCAGCGAAGCGAACACCGATCGTCCAGGTACCGCACAGGACTGGTATGGGCTAACCAAATCCTGAAGGTAGATTCGCACCCTACGGACCAGCATTGTGGCTACAAGTTTATAGTCGGTTTTAAGGAGTGTAATCGGTCGCCACGATGAGGGACTCGACAGCGTCATGCCCTCTTTCGGTATTAGTACGATACGGCCAACACTGAGTGAGGGTGGCTCGGTGCCGCTCTCGAGGAAACAATTTACGAGCCTAAGTAAAAAAGGACCGAGGATGTCAAAGAAAGTGGACTAAAAATCGGTTACAAGTCCGTCAAGACCGGGAGCGGTCGACTGGTTCATGGCTCCTAAGGCACGACGCACCTCCTTCTAAGTTGCCGGCTCCTTAAGTGCCGAACATGCGTCTTCTGGAGGTTGAGGAAGAGGCCCGCAAAAGGAGCCGACAGCTTCTTGAAAATGCTCCACCTGGTCGAGGCCTTACGACGCAAAGAGGGCGACGAAATGTTCGGTAAACGAGTTGCGGATGTCCGCGGGTTCCGAAGACTTCGTACCGTCCGCAAGCGTGACGCACTCCACGCGAGTTCGCCTGTTACTGCGCTGGCCAACGGCTCGAGCGTGTCCGAGGTCCGCGGCATCCTTGATGGTCCCGCTGAGAGTGATGCGCGTGAACTGTCTTCGAGGTTGCTGTGATAACGCTCGCGCAGCGTCTCGAGATATTCGCGCATCGCGAACGTAATCGTTTCGCCACCACGTACGATGCGCATACGGAGCGGAACGTCATTCAGCATGGTATAGAAAAAATTTATTGTGTACACACAATGCAAAAATGCACAAAATACTGACAGACCTTTAGCGATATAAAAAAAACTCTATATGATACTTACGCAAAATAAACTTAACACATGATAGGGACCTTGCCACTATACAGCATAGTAGCATCCTAAATACAGGCCAAACAATGCTGAAAATCGGCGACGGAAACAAAGTACCTTTCGATGGAGGCGAAACGAAGTGGCGTCCGTGCGCTGTGCGATGTCAGCGCACGTTAAAGATCCCCAGGTGGTCGAAATTACTCCGAAGCCCTCCACTACGGCTCCCCTTTCTCTCTTTCCACTTGTCAGATGGAAGGAAGGATGCACTAGGTGCGATCCTCCTGTGAGGGTACAGACCTCAACCTGCGACCATCATCATCCTACGGCTACCCCAGGCAAGGCCTCCCGCACCATAAGGTTTGGGGGTTTTTTTGTTTCGGGGAGCGGGCTTTTCCCAGCCAAGGGGCTCATGCAATCCGGCCTGTTCCCACCGGGGCGGGGTCGCAGTGCATATGCACCACGTCCGCACCACCCCGGTGGGTCGAAGCCTGACGCGAGCAAGTCTTCTAATATCTCACTTCGAGTTTTCCGTTTTCTTCTTTGAAGATCACCATGGGGTGTCCCCATTGTTCAAAAAACTTCTTTCTCCCTAAGTGGCGTCTCTCTCTCTCTAGGTGGAACCATAGTTCTTTTCTGATTTTGGCCTTCACTTCATGTAGGCTCGGAGTCTTGTTCGAGTAGGCCGCTTTGCAGCGGGCCAACCACACCTGATAGTTGACCTCTGCCAGTGTCAAGACAAACTGTTTGCGCCCTTCCTTTGAAAGCGGGTTGAAGAAGCGCACGGTGGGGTATGGGATCCCGGGGAGGCCGAACATATCTCTCAGACGCTCTAGGAGTGCTGCGGGAATTAGGCAGTCAAGAAAGATGTGCTCCTCTGTCTCTCGGGCCAAGCAGAAGGGACACAGGTCAATCATTCCTGACGTCGCAGGGACGAAGGCACGCCTTCTGATAGGTAAGATGTCTCTTGCGAACCTCCGCATCAGGGAGGCTCGGCGTGCATCGAGGAAGTGGGCGGTTATGTATTGCCAACTGGGTCTTTCTGCACATAGCATGTATCTTGATAGGCGGGCAGGGAGCGGAGGGGTGATCATATTGATAATATCTTTCAGGTGCATGGTTCGTGGGTCAACGTCAGACGAGTTTTCTTTCAGGTAAACTCCCACCTTCCTCCCTTCCCTTACGGCTCGGTTCAGGTGTCCACAGAGCAAGTGTAACAGATACTGCGCCTTTCCCTTCCTGTGAACCAACCATCTACAAAACACAGTGCCCTTCATGGCCACATTGAAGAACACATATAACTGGTATTGCACAAGTGAAGGCTTGTACGGATTCAAAAGGGTATACTATCTGTGAATGGTTATTTATGTGGCATCGTGAACTTTGCTCCTGCCGTTATGCATCGCTGTTAACTAACCGCTAGTATTCAGCTTGATATAACTATATTTTATGAGAACATTTCCGGTCTCCATTCATGCTGAGTAGGGTACTGACAGATGCCCTATGAGAAAAGAGAAAAAAAAGTTTGCGTTACTTTCTAACGCGAAATTTGAGCGCAGCTCATCAGCTTTTTCACCTTTTCGATAGATAAAGGCAAATATTTCAAGCAAGACAATTACAATTACAGACATTTTTTTAAATTTTTCACACATATTTCTTTACAAAACATTCCGCTAACAGTTCTTGTCTGTCATCAAGGAAGCTTTATGGTCGGGGAAATGAAGAGAGAAATTAAGTTACTTGGAGGTTGCGGGAGAGAGAGAGAGAGACTCTTTAATGGAGAAACAGAATTTTGCTGGCGTTCAGATTTCGCTGGCATGCTACTCTGTGTGGGTAGGGGAATTCGGGAGGGAAAGATTGAAAAAAGAATGGTGAGGGAAATAATAGAATTGAAGGGCCCATAGGAATGTTGCGCGCCGAAGAGATAGCCGCGACTGACTAAGCCGCTGCCACCGCTAGTGAGTCAAGACAACGTGGCTCTGCGTTTCTGCTTGGGATGCACGCACCGTGAATCGCTTATAGCGAGCCGGCGTTTCGGCAACCGGGGAACACCATCACCAGCACGCAGTAAGAGAGAGGGGACTCGGGGTACAAGCAGCGGCGCACGGTGGTGGCAGGGGCGCGCGCAGCAATCGGAGAACGCGCGCGATCGCCGCCACAGAGGAAGAGAATGGGGGGGGGGGGGGGGGGGGGGAGAGCGCGCTGCCCTGGCTGCTGAGCTGGTTACAAGGGACAGCACGGCGACGACGGCGATGGGAGGTGGGTGAAGGGTGGCAGTTCCTGGCCTTACTGGGCTGGGACAGTAGGTCAGCGCCGCTTGCGGCCAACCATCGAATTTTATCTGTTGTAGGCCGTCACTGCACCCGCCACTGCGTTAGTGGTGGACGACGGCTGTTGTTGCGGCACGCGTCTTTCTCTCCCTCTTCTTTGTCCTTTCCTCTCTATTTTCTCTTGTGTCCGCTCGAGGCAACGGAGGTGGCTCAGCTACAGAGCAGTAGCAGGCCCGTGCATTTTCTTTTCCTTCTTCCTACAGCCTCAACAACGACGGCGACGACGACGCAAAACGCAAGAACGGGCACCAAACAGGTGCCCCGCCGGGTGTGTGCAGTGGTAAGACGCCCGGCTACTGCGCCGGAGTTCCCCGGGTTCGACCCGACCGCGGCGGCTGCGTTTCGATGGAGGAGAAACGATGTAGCGTCCGTGTGCTGTGCGATGTCAGCGCATGTTAAAGATCCCCAGGT
Source organism: Amblyomma maculatum (assembly GCF_055883805.1). Classification (NCBI taxonomy): domain Eukaryota; kingdom Metazoa; phylum Arthropoda; class Arachnida; order Ixodida; family Ixodidae; genus Amblyomma; species Amblyomma maculatum. Next base: position 143,941,664 of record NC_139349.1, on the reverse strand, counting down.
GGTCGAAATTACTCCGAAGCCCTCCACTACAGCCCCCTCTTTCTTTCTTTCCACTTTCATTCCCACCCTCCTCCCTTCCCTTACGGCGCGGTTCGGGTGTCCACAGAGCAAGTGTGATAGTTACTGCGCCTTTCCTTCTTGTGAACCAATTATTATTATTATTATTATTATTATTATATTATTATTATTATTATTATTATTATTATTATTATTATTATTATTATTATTATTATTATTATTATTATTATCACCAAACAGCTACGCTCTAAATTTGCCAGGGGGCGATTTGAACCATTAAACTGCGGTAAGGGGAATAAACTTTAAGCGTGCTGGTCCGCAGCCCTCCACTAGCCCTCCACTACGGCACCTCCCTCTCTTTTTCTTCTTCCACTTCAACCTCAATCCTTTTCCTTACGGCTCGGGTCAGGTGTTCGCGGAGAACTGTGACAGATACTACGTCTTTTCTTTCCTGTAATATAATTTCAAGCGCTCCTGGTGCCCTCTGTATACGTACTGCGTCTGCCTTCTATATACTGTGTGCACTTCTATATATTAGAAAATTGAAGTGCTATATTTAGAAAATTGACCCTGTGCGATGTCAGCGCATGTTAAAGATCCCCAGGTGGCCGAAATTACTCCATAGCCCTCCACTGCGGTTCCTTTTTCTCTCTTTCCACTTTCACTCCCACCTTCCTCCCTTCCCTTAGGGTGCGGTTGAGGTGTCCACAGAAAACAAGTGAGACAGTTACCGCGCCTTTCCAATCAGTATTTTTTTTAGAAAATTGACATTGATTAGATCACAACCCGGAGCAGCAGATAATTTTGGTTTGGTTTGGTTTGTGGGGTTTAACGTCCCAAAGCAACTCAGGCTATGAGAGACGCCGTAGTGGAGAACTCCGGAAATTTCGACCACCTGGGGTTCTTTAACGTGCACTGACATCGCACAGCACACGGGCACCTTGCTTTTCGCCTCCATGACTGGATACATGGGCATATAGCAGAAATACTCGATACTTAGAAATGGGGGATTTGTGGAATTAGAAAAATTGGCAGTGAAATTATTGTTTAAAAATTCTAGTGGGCCCTTTGTACCACTAAATTGCGATAAAACGAAAGCCATTACAGCTCGGTGGATTGTATTCCTCCCCTACGGCACCTTTATCTCCCTCTATTCTTTCCCTTCCACCTTCCTCCCTTCCTTTAATTTTTTTTTAACATGATTGCATTAAAGGTTTCGTTACACAAAAAATGTGGCGTTGAACTTGTGAGCAAAAGCTTACAGGCATGGTGCAGGGCATGCAGTGACTGGCACTTGACGTGGCAGAGCACTGATTCTTCAGTGTTTGTGTGACTTAATGAGACCACAGGATATCG